>NC_079192.1:42640367-42642663 GCF_029499605.1 Hyla sarda | reverse complement strand
CCCCACCACACACTATATAATAAATCCCCGCACCACACACACACACTATATAATAAATCCCCCCCACCACACACACACACACACACACTATATAATAAATCCCCCCACCACACACACACTATAATAAATCCCCCCACCACACACACACACTATATAATAAATCCCCACCACACACACACTATATAATAAATCCCCCCCACCACACACACACACTATATAATAAATCTCCCCCACCACACACACTATATAAATCCCCCCTTCACCACACACACACACTATATAATAAATCCCCCCATCACACACACACACTATATAATAAATCCCCCCACCACACACACACTATATAATAATTCCCCCCCACCACACACACACTATATAATAAATCCCCCCACCACACACATACACTATATAATAAATCCCCCCCCAGTACACACACACTATATAATAAATCCCCCCCCACACACACACTATATAATAAATCTCCCCCCATACGCACACACTATATAATAAATCCCCCGCACCACACACTATATAATAAATCCCCCCCCCCACACACACACTATATAATAAATCCCCACCACCACACACTATATAATAAATCCCCTCCACCACACACACTATATAATAAATCCCCCCCACCACACACACTATATAATAAATCCCCCCCCACCACACACACTATATAATAAATCACCCCCACCACACACACACTATATAATAAATCCCCCCCTCACCACACACACTATATAATAAATCCCCCACCACCACACACACTATATAATAAATCCCCCCCACCACACACACTATATAATAAATCCCCCCACCACACACACACACACTATATAATAAATCCCCCCACCACACACACACTATATAATAAATCCACCCCACCACACACACACACACACACACACACACACACTATATAATAAATCCCCCCACCACACACACACTATTAATAAATCCCCCCACCACACACACTATATAATAAATCCCCCCACCACACACACACACTATATAATAAATCCCCACCACACACACACTATATAATAAATCCCCCCACCACACACACACTATATAATAAATCCCCCCACCACACACACACTATATAATAAATCCCCCCACCACACACACACTATATAATAAATCCCCCCACCACACACACACTATAATATAAATCCCCCCCACCACACACACACTATATAATAAATCCCCCCCACCACACACACACAATATAATATATCCCCCTCAACACACACTATATAATAAATCCCCCACCACCACACACACTATATAATAAATCCCCCCCACCACACACACTATATAATAAATCCCCCCCAATACACACTATATAATAAATCCCCCCCAACACACACTATATAATAAATCCCCCCCCCCCCCACACACACACTATATAATAAATCCCCCCCACCACACACACACACACACACTATATAATAAATCCCCCCCAACACACACACTATATAATAAATCCCCCCACCACACACACACTATATAATAAATCCCCCCCCCACCACACACACACTATATAATAAATCCCCCCACCACACTCACACTATATAATAAATCCCCCCCCACACACACACTATATAATAAATCCCCACCACCACACACACACTATATAATAAATCCCCCCAACACACACACTATATAATAAATCCCCCCCACCACACACACACTATATAATAAATCCCCCCCAACCACACACACACTATATAATAAATCCCCCCCACCACACACACACTATATAATAAATCCCCCAACACCACACACACACTATATAATAAATCCCCCCCCACCACACACACACTATATAATAAATCTCCCCAACACAAACACTATATAATAAATCCCCCCCAACACACACACTATATAATAAATCCCCTCCCCACCACACACACACTATATAATAAATCCCCCCAACACACACACTATATAATAAATCTCCACCACACACACACTATATAATAAATCCCCCCCACCACACACACTATATAATAAATCCCCACCACACACACACTATATAATAAATCCCCCCAACACACACACTATATAATAAATCCCCCTACCCACCACACACACACTATATAATAAATCCCCCCCAACACACACACTATATAATAAATCCCCACCACCACACACACACTATATAATAAATCCCCCCCAACACACACACTATATAATAAATCCCCCCCACCACACACACAATATATAATAAATCCCCCCACCACACACACACTATATAATAAATCCCCCCCACCACACACACACTATA
>NC_079192.1:42605367-42632867 GCF_029499605.1 Hyla sarda | reverse complement strand
AAATCCCCCCCCCACACACACACTATATAATAAATCCCCCCCACACACACACACACTATATAATAAATCCCCCCAACACACACACTATATAATAAATCCCCCCCAACACACACACTATATAATAAATCCCCCCACCACACACACACTATATAATAAATCCCCCCCCACCACACACACACACTATATAGTAAATCCCCCCCCACCACACACACACACACACACACACACACACACAAACTATATAATAAATCCCCCCCAACACGAACTATATAATAAATCGCCCCCAAGACACACTATATAATAAATCCCCCCACCACACACACACTATATAATAAATCCCCCCCAACACACACACACTATATAATAAATCCCCCACCACACACACTATATAATAAATCCCCCCACCACCACACACACTATATAATAAATCCCCCTCACCACAAACACACTATATAATAAATCCCCCCCACCACACACACACACTATATAATAAATCCCCCCCACCACACACACTATATAATAAATCCCCCCCAACACACACTATATAATAAATCCCCCACCCCCACACACACTATATAATAAATCCCCCCCACCACACAAACACTATATAATAAATCCCCCCCCACCACACACACTATATAATAAATCCCCCCCACCACACACACTATATAATAAATCCCCCCCCACCACACACACTATATAATAAATCCCCCCCACCACACACACTTTATAATAAACCCCCCCACACACACACTATATAATAAATCCCCCCCCCACACACACACTATATAATAAATCCCCCCAACACACACTATATAATAATTCCCCCCACCAAACACACTTTATAATAAATCCCCACCACCACACACACACTATATAATAAATCCCCCCCAACACACACTATATAATAAATCCCCCCCCACCACACACACTATATAATAAATCCCCCCCACCACACACACTATATAATAAATCCCCCCCACCACACACACACACTATATAATAAATCCCCCCACCACACACACTATATAATAAATCCCCCCCAACACACACACTATATAATAAATCCCCCCCACCACACACACACACACACTATATAATAAATCCCCCCCACCACACACACACACTATATAATAAATCCCCCCACCACACACTATATAATAAATCCCCCCACCATACACTATATAATAAATCCCCCCACCACACACACACACACTATATAATAAATCTCCCCCACCACACACACACTATATAATAAATCCCCCCCCACCACACACACACACTATATAATAAATCCCCCCCACCACACACACACTATATAATAAATCCCCCACCACCACACACACTATATAATAAATCCCCCCACCACACACACACTATATAATAAATCCCCCCCACCACACACACACACTATATAATAAATTCCCCCACACACACACACTATATAATAAATCCCCCCACCACACACACACTATATAATAAATCCCCCCCACCACACACTATATAATAAATCCCCCCCACCACACACTATATAATAAATCCCCGCACCACACACACACACTATATAATAAATCCCCCCCACCACACACACACACACTATATAATAAATCCCCCCACCACACACACACTATAATAAATCCCCCCACCACACACACACTATATAATAAATCCCCACCACACACACACTATATAATAAATCCCCCCCACCATACACACACACACTATATAATAAATCTCCCCCACCACACACACTATATAAATCCCCCCTTCACCACACACACACACTATATAATAAATCCCCCCATCACACACACACACTATATAATAAATCCCCCCACCACACACACACTATATAATAATTCCCCCCCACCACACACACACTATATAATAAATCCCCCCCACCACACACATACACTATATAATAAATCCCCCCCCCAGTACACACACACTATATAATAAATCCCCCCCCACACACACACTATATAATAAATCTCCCCCCATACACACACGCTATATAATAAATCCCCCGCACCACACACTATATAATAAATCCCCCCCACCACACACTATATAATAAATCCCCCCCCCCCACACACACACTATATAATAAATCCCCACCACCACACACTATATAATAAATCCCCTCCACCACACACACTATATAATAAATCCCCCCCACCACACACACTATATAATAAATCCCCCCCCACCACACACACTATATAATAAATCACCCCCACCACACACACACTATATAATAAATCCCCCCCTCACCACACACACTATATAATAAATCCCCCACCACCACACACACTATATAATAAATCCCCCCCACCACACACACTATATAATAAATCCCCCCACCACACACACACACTATATAATAAATCCCCCCACCACACACACACTATATAATAAATCCACCCCACCACACACACACACACACACACTATATAATAAATCCCCCCACCACACACACACTATGTAATAAATCCCCCCACCACACACACTATATAATAAATCCCCCCACCACACACACACTATATAATAAATTCCCCCACCACACACACACTATATAATAAATCCCCCCACCACACACACACTATATAATAAATCCCCCCACCACACACACACTATATAATAAATCCCCCCACCACACACACACTATATAATAAATCCCCCCACCACACACACACTATAATATAAATCCCCCCCACCACACACACACTATATAATAAATCCCCCCCACCACACACACACTATATAATTTGTGGTCAAGTTAATATACGTATGATGGTTATGAAGTACCTACTTACCACACCCCTGAGGTATATCATACCCTGAGGTATATAATACTCAATGTATACTGAAACCTGGTAACTAAAACCTAGAGCCAGAGGTGTGCCCGGATGGCCGATTAAGGTAGCCTATAAAGAAGAGGGCAAAATACCAACTGATAGGTGAATAATACATTTTTATTACGGTACAGGTTATACGTGTGCTAACTGGCTAAAAGCTTTAGCCATCTCTTTTTTAGGATTGGGTATATATCTGTGAAAACACAAAGAACTCCACCTTCCAAGTTTCTTAATGACGTGAGCAGGGATGGAGTGTCTCGAGGCTGAAGATGCCGCCCCCATCATGGCCAGATATTGTAGAAGGATTTAATCCGGCGGTAAGGGCTAAAATACGTATGTGTCTAGTAAAATCTTTGGCAGACAGGGGTAATACAGGGAAAGGCAGTAACGGGCTGTCAGGTGATTTGTCGTGTAGTAGAGTTAGGAGTTGTTGTAGGACCTTTACCGGACACCACGGATTATTGGAGGGGTAGATGTTGATTTCCACCTGTTTAGTCTGTTGTGTTTTGGTTCTACCTAATCGTAACTTGAAACCGGATCCGTCGGTTGATAAATGTCTAATCTGTAAGGTGTCGGATTTGTAATTGGTTTTGGTAAATTCACCCGGCCTCAGAAACCCATAGTATGCCAAATAAACAGCTGCTTTAATAACCAAGCTAGCCGAGACACCGAACGGGTTCCCATCGAGGATTCTGCTGAAAGCATGAAAATCGGCGGCAGATACCGGGACTCTAGATGGCGACCTGGGTTTCTCAGACTTTTGGATACCTTTTAATGCTGCTTTAATGGGGTGTGCACTTAAGATGGAAGGAAGGCTAGGGTGAATTATTGAGTGGAAATGTTGTATCCCTGCTAAATAACTGCGGATGGTACTGTACGATAAGTTAAGGGAAGAGTGGCAAAAAGACACAAAAGCTAGGATGTAATGGATGTCGTGGGGAGAAGAGGTCGGATATTTATGTGTAAATTTGAGAAAAGTATTCCAGGCAACCTTGTAAGCCCTGGCTGTGTTGCCGGCTAATGAATTACTGATTAACTGTAAAGCCCCTGACAAATGAGTTCTTAGTCCAGAGTCAAAAGGCTGAGAGGAGGTGCTGGTGTGGCTATCTCGTCCGCCTGTGGCATGACCTGTCGGAAAACCTGTAAATTAAAGCGTGAAAGATCATCAGCGGCCGTATTCTTACTACCTTCAATGTGCATGCACTCTATGTGAAACTGCTTCATTAATGCTGTATGGACCAGCCGTCGCAAAAAAGACATAATGGTGAGTGACCTGGACCTGCCTTTTTGGATAATGTCTCGTGTGGCGATGTTGTCAGTGTGAAACACTACTGTGTGTCCCTGCCACAAGTGCCCCCATGTTTGAGCTGCTGCGACTATGGGGACTATTTCAAACAAGGCCAAGGTGGCAGAGAATTCTGGCAGAGCCAGAAGTTCGGGCTGCCAAGCTTCTGAAAACCAATGGCTATCATAAATGGCAGCATACCCAGCCGAGGCAGCAGCATCCGTAACAACCATAGGTGACGAAGCATTGGCTAAAGGGATGAACATAGAAATCCCGTTCCAATCTGTAAGATACTGGTCCCACATTACTAGATCAGCTTTTGCGGCTTGTCCCAGGACCACCGGGGAATCCATCTCTGGGGCCGATGGTAACAAGGACAGTAACCGGGAAATAAAGGCCCTGCCCTGAGGAATGATCCTCAAGGCGAAGTTGAGCATTCCTAACAGGCTCAGTAACTGGTGTCTATTTGTGACCGAGGAACGAGCCATACCATGGATAACTGTGCGAATGCGTTCTAACTTTTCCTGTGGCAATTTGGCTATCATCCTCACTGTGTCCAATACTACCCCTAGGAAGGTAATTGATGTAGAGGGCCCTTCCACTTTCTTATCAGCTACTGGGATATTCAGGTGGCCAAACACTGATACAAGCGTCTGTAAGTCCTTGGGTACTTCCTTTGGACTTTCTAGCAAAAGGAAGTCATCTAGGTAATGAAGAACGTTGGTGCAGGACCACTGGTTAACCAAAATCCATTCAACAGCTTTAGCAAAGGTATCAAAAAGCCAAGGGCTGCTCTTAGAGCCAAAAGTGAGGCGGGTGGCAAAGTAATACTGCCCTTCCCACTTGATACCATGCCACTGCCACAAGTCTGGATGGATGGGCAGTAATTTGAAGGCATCGGTAATGTCCGCTTTGGATAACCAGGTGCCAGTGCCAAGGTCCAAAATCCGCTGGATAGCTGCGTCTACTGACGTGTATTTCATGGCAAATTCTTCTGACGGTATCAAGGAGTTGAGGCTAGGAATGTTACAAGAATGGGGGGCGGACAAATCATAGATCATACGAAATTTATTAGAGAACTTTCCGCAAGCAATTCCAATGGGGCTCACCCTCCACTGGTTATATGGAGCCCTAGGGAAAGGACCGATAATGAAACCTTTAATCACCTCATTCCTTAAGAGCTCCGTGACGACTTCAGGGTTAGCCGATGCTGATTGTAAATTCCGACATTCGAAAGTTTCCTGAGGAAGACTAATCAGGCCTGTGTGAAAACCTAACTCAAAACCATTACACAGGAAATCCACGAGATCAGGAGCTGGGTGACCCTGGAGGTATTCTCTAAGGACTAGGGTGTTTACCAGGCCTAGTCATGCCTCTGGTCCTGTCTTCTTGGGGCATTGGCTCTTAGGGTGGGCGCGGTGACAAATGCTGCAGACATGCAACAGACGGCACTGACTAAACCTGCAAGAGGAGTAGTTGAAATTATTGCATATCTGCGCATTCCCTAGATAGTGAACTGGCCTGCCTAGTTTGTCCAATGAGGCACCTAACTGAGATTTGGGGGTTGTACCATTATCTGCTGCCGAGGTACCGGCTGCTGAACTACAGCACCAATTTGTGGCGTGCGTAGATGACTGACATATAGCGCACAAAGGTGCCCTAAGGCCGGCAAAATGCCTGCAAAATAGTTCTGTATCTAGCATGGCGCAATTTGTGATTTGCTGGAATTGGGACAACGTGGCGGCGGCTTTAGCAGCAAAGGAACGATGATAGTCATAAAACGCGAAACCGCCATATTTGTACCCCAGGTCTACCAGTTTGTGTAGGTATTGGTCCAATTCAATGCGCCTGTGAGGACTAGCAGCACACACCACATCTCTGTAAAGACCAAATGCCAAAACAAACTCGGGGATATTCAATTTTTTGTTTAGTCTGGGGTCCCTAGCCTTGACAACAACCGAGACCTCTCCGCAGGCGAAGGTTCTATTGTCAAGGACGTCCTGGGAAGCCACCAGGAGAGATGCAAGGTTAACCTCTTTCCCTTCTAGGATGAACCTCCTGATGGCTTCAGGTATGAAATGTGCCGGGATAAGGCTGACGGCTGAAGAGGACGTACCTGAAGAAATTAACCCAGACAGGGGATCAGGAACAGGGGTGACCATTCCCGAGCTGGACGGGACCGGTGGTCCTGATGGAATAACTGGAGTGGCAGCTGCCACAGGTGGCATGCCAACACCTGAACCTCCAGTGCTCACGGCCGCGGAGTTTCCAGCTGTGGGTGAGGGATTGGTGGACTCGGGGGGTGCCGTTGAAGTGATGGCAGTTGAACGGGACTCCAGAGTGGTAAGCCTATCCTGCATCTCGTGCATCGAGGTGGATAACGAGTTAAGAAGCTTATGGATCTGTACTAAGGATACTGGATCACAATCTTCTTGACTGTGGGAGCTATTGCCCTCGTGGGAATGCAAGATCCTAAATAACTCGGCTTTCCTTGCCGTGGCAGGGAAGGGGATACCCCGACGGCGAAGTTCAGCCGTGATTCTAGGGATGGTCCAGGACCTAAGAGTCATTGCATTCCCGCCAGACGAACAACTTGCTGGTGAAAGCGGAGCGGTGGAAGGAGGGGCAGCGGCCCCGTCCATGCTTTCTGACACGTGCGACATCTCCTGAAAGACAAATACCGGCATATCAGGATTGACCTGATATGATGAAAACCCGGTGCTCCCGAGAAAATCCCCACGTGAGGCACGTAGATTGATGAGACAATCAACCTCGAGAGGTGCTCTTAGGACAAGACAGGTGAACTATATGTGACAATACATCAGATTACGAAGCGCGAGGACTGCCGCGGGCAATCAGCCTCTACTGACGATCCAAGACTATTGATAACAGAAAGAGGACCCGAGGATTGACCCGGCAATCCGCCTCGACCTGTACCAAAAGTGACAGGATATACATCCAAGAATCTTACCCCTACCGTGCCTATTGATACATATAACCACGTATAACCTAAAACACCTATGTGAATTGAACACCACGGATTGATGCCCCTAACCCATGTGTAACTGCCATGTATCTCGTTCCCCCCCCCCCCCAATTATAATACTCTCTTTTTTTTTTTACTCACAAGAGGTGCGATTGGCTTTGCTAAAAGAGAGAGAGAGAAAAAAAAAAAAGGAAAAGCCTCAGTGCTGCCCATGACTTCACCTGAACCAGTATAAGCCTAATTGTGCCCAACCGCCGTAAGCAATCACAACAGTACGCTACCTTAAAGTTGGATCGTGACTTTCCTAATTCCGGTGAAGGAAAGAAGGCCTAACCTAAATATGGAAAAATACCGTATTATAACTAGATAAACTACCTATCCACCACCACTTTTATGACACCATGACATCTACATCCAGTCTAGATACCAATACATACTTAGAAACTTTAGCCCGATTATTTGACTGTAAGATGTTCAGTCAGACGGGATCTGTAGAAATAACATAACAAGTGCTGCGTCAGCATGACCTGGTCTGACAACATAGAGGACTTCATGACAGGTGTGCAGAGAGAACACAGTAACCTAAACCTCTCAGTGCCTCACAAAATATACTACTTCCAAAGGTGCATGCACTTAAATTTATACCTAAATAAATCCGTGTATAACTGAGAACCCTCCTGACAGACGGACAGTAGGAATAGTTCAGCTACCTAACGTTCGAAAACAAAGTGACCTGCAACACCGGCAACCATACCCTGAAACCCAACTATTTAGGCTCTATACTGGTGAGCCCAGTAACTGTTGCCTGTAGCAACCGCCCCTACCTATTAGCCTCCCTGAGTGTCCCAAACCCCCCCCGGCGTGACCCGAAGCCCGGTTTCAAGGAGAATGACTATGCGCAAATGCCGGAGACACCAGAGACATCGTGCTGACAGAGACCCCGGGAAAAGATGGCCCAAACATGGACCCCGATCCCGGCCTCTCCAGCCTGCCCCATGGTGTCCCCGTGACAGCCAGTAAGCACCCGTGGGAGGGTCCCGCTAACCCGGCGTGAAACTGGGCTGCCGGGGGCACCACGGGACGCTGCTGAAAACCCCGCCGTACCTGCAAACACCAAACCCCCTCTGGACCAAGTACCTCCCTGACCGCAGCGGCGGCTAGTGACAGCGAGCAGGCCGAGCTGCCTGTTTGACCGACCTCTGGGCTTCGGTGCGGCACTCCGATACGTGCGCCGCTCTCAGCAGCCCACGTGACTAGCGGGGAATAGCAGTGACACCACGTAATACCCTACCCCGTAGTTACTGTGCTCGTATGCCTAGAACGAAGGACCTTATCGCCGGTTGGGTTGGTGACCCGAACCTCCGCAGGCTATGAGGAAACAATAACCAGGCATCCCCGAAGGTGCCCTTACCTGACTCCCAGAAGCAAAACGTCAGGACTGGAAAATCCGCGTAGCTCTACCGGAAGCAGCACGGTGCTGAGGCAGACACCCGTGAGTCAGGGCCTCTGCCTTAAATCACGCTCAGACTCCTCCCACAAATTAGGTCAGCTCTTCCAGCTAACCTTCACTAATCCCCCCCACCACACACACACACTATTTAATAAATCCCCCACCACCACACACACACTATGTAATAAATCCCCCCACCACACACACACTATATAATAAATCCCCCCCACCACACACACACACACTATATACCGTATTTTTCGCGGTATAAGACGCACTTTTTCTTCCCCAAAACTGGGGGGAAAAAGTCGGTGCGTCTTATACGGCGAATACACCCCTATCGCGGCGGTCCCTGCGGCCATCAACGGCCGGGACCCGCGGCTAATACAGGACATCACCGATCGCGGTGATGCCCTGTATTAACCCTTCAGACGCGGCGATCAAAGCTGACCGCCGCGTCTGAAGGGAAAGTGACACTAACCCGGCTGTTCAGTCGGGCTGTTCGGGACCGCCGCGATTTCACCGCGGCGGTCCCGAACAGCCCGACTGAATAGCCGGGTTAGTGCTTACAGGACACCGGGAGGGACCTTACCTGCCTCCTTGGTGTCTGCTCCGTGCCAGGATCCCCTGTATGCCGGCGCTCTCCTTCCTCGTCATCACGTCGTCGCGTACGTACGTCGGCGTGCGTAACGACGTGATGGCGGCGACGGAGAGCGAGGATACCCGGCCGGCAGCAGAGACGTTCCGGAACGACGGGGACACGGTGACAGCAATGGAGCGACATCCAGGGCAGCGGTGACGGGTCCGGAGCGGCGGGGACACGTGAGTATTACCTCCTCCTGCAGTGGTCTTCAATCTGCGGACCTGCAGATGTTGTAAAACTACAACTCCCAGCATGCCCGGACAGCCAACGGCTGGGGGGGGGGGGGGGGCTTTGGACCACAGCGCCAGTGATAATCCGGGACCCCAGCCTAGATGGGGCCCCCCGCACCGCGGGGGCTGCGTGGGCCCCCGCTACACCTGCTGGAGGCTCCGTTTTGGAAACCCAGCCGTACAAGACGTTTTAAATTTTTTATTGGGGACAGTGTAAGGGGGTGTATAAGTAGTGTTTTACCCTTTATTATGTGTTAGTGTAGTGTAGTGTTTTTAGGGTACATTCACACTGGCGTGCTACAGTGGTGAATTTCCCGCTAGGAGTTTGCGCTGCGGCGAAAAATTTGCCGCAGCCCAAACTTGAAGCAGGAAATTTACTGTAAACCTGTCTGTGTGAATGTACCCTGTACATTCACATGGGGGGGCAAACCTTAAGCTTCAGTTTCAAAACTACAACTCCCAGCATGTACTGACAGACCGTGCATGCTGGGAGTTGTACTTTTGCAACAGCTGGAGGCACACTGGTTGGAAAACCTTCAGTTAGGTTATGTTACCTAACTCAGTATTTTCCAACCAGTGCGTCTCCAGTTGTTGCAAAACTACAACTCCCAGCATGTACTAATCACCGAAGGGCATGCTGGGAGATGTAGTTATGCAACAGCTGGAGGTACCCAACTACAATTCCCAGCATGCCGAGACAGCTGTTTGCTTTCTGGGCATGCTGGGGATTGCAGTTTTGCAACATCTGGAGAGCTACAGTTTTTAGACCACTACACAGTGATCTCCAAACTGTGGACCTCCAGATGTTGCAAAACTACAACTCTCAGCATGCCCAGACAACAAACAGCTATGTGGGCATGCTAGGAGTTGTAGTTTTGCAAGATCTGGAGGGATATAGTTTAGAGACCACTGTATAGTGGTCTCAAACTGCAGCCCTCCAGCTGTTGCAAAACTACATATTCCAGCATGCCCAAACAGCTGTCTGGGCATGCTGGGAGTTGTAGTTTTGCAACATCTGGAGGGCTACAGTTAGAGACCACAGTCTCAGACTGTAGCCCTCCAGATCAACTTAACGGCTTCCGTAGGATCCCGGGAGCCGTCCTCTTCAGAAGCACGTGACGCCGCCCGCCGATCAACGTCGCCGCAGCCTCCGGACGGGTAAGTGGACGTCGGCGCCCGGTCCCCTTCGGTTCCCCGTTCTGCCGCGCCTATTGTGGGTGGGCAGGACGGGAAAAACGAAAGTTAACCCCCCTGCCCTGCTATTGGTCGTCGCCTCTGACGATCAATAGCAGACCAATAGCAGGGATAGGAGGGGTGGCAACCCTGCCACCCCACTCCTATGCCTACAGGGGGATCGTGGGTGTCTTAGACAACCGCGATCCCCCTTCTATTCCGGGTCACCGGGTCACAATAGACCCGTATGACCCGGAATCGGCGCAAATCGCAAGTGTGAATTCACTTGCGATTTGCGCCGATTGCCAATTGGGGGGGTCTGATGACCCCCCTGGGCATTTGCACGGGGTGCCTGCTGATTGATAACAGCAGTCACCCCGGCCCGGTCCCCGCCCGGCGCGCGGCGGGGACTGAAATTCCCACGGGCGTATGGATACGCCCTGGGTCCTTAAGTATTAGGACGTCAAAGCGTATCCATACGTCCTAGGTCCTTAAGTGGTTAAGCACTAACCTTGAGGTTGGGGAAATTTGCCAGATTTGTAAATTACTTCTTAAAAATCTTAATCCTTCCAATACTTATCAGCTGCTGTATTCTACAGAGGAAGTTATTTTCTTTTTGGATTTCTTTCCAGTCTGACCACAGTGCTCTCTGCTGACACCTCTGTCCATGTCAGGAACTGTCCGGAGTAGGAGAAGTTTACTATGGAGATTTGCTCCTACTCACAGAGAGCACTGTAGTCAGACCGAAAAGAACTATACAACTTCCTCTATAGCATACGGCAGCTGATAAGTACTGTAAGGATTAAGATTTTTAAGAAGTAATTTACAAATCTGTTTAACTTTCTTGCACCAGTTGATTTAAAAAAATAAAATAAAAAAATGTTTTCCCCCGGAGTACCCCTTTTACGTAACACCTGTAAATTCTGCACTACGAATATCAGCAGCCACTGAAGAGAGAGGTCATCCAACAACTGAAGTCCCAAAAAAATCTGCCACTAAATCCCTCAAGCAACCGTTCAGCCCCAGTCCAGAACCATCTGACCGGACCACAGGGACCAGTGTGGAGGAGAACAGGGTCCAGGCTGTAAAATAGAAGAACACTGGAGCAGCCAGATACACTGACTCTAAGGCTGAGCCTCATACTTCTACCGAAGCTGCAGAGTTATAGGGGAACTGTAAAAATGAAAGTACTACAACCCCCAGTGTGGTCCGTCTGTGCCCCCCTAAGGGTCAGGGTTGGAGGAGGCACAGGTTGAACAGACACACTACAATGGGAGTTGTAGTACTGTAGTTGTTAAAGAAAAAAAAGATGTTTTCATCAGGTTGCCCATAGCAACCAATCAGATTGCTTCTTTCATTCTTGAGAAGACCTCTGAAAAATAAAAGAAGTGATCTGATTGGTTGCTAAGAGCAACTGGACAACATTTCCTCTCCACAGGTACATTTCCCCGATTGTCTTCATATTTAGGATGAGAATCTACTGACAAAGTGAGTAGCCAACCATTTCTGGGCATAAAACTCTGTAAGAGACAGCAGTCTGGGGGCGTCTGTGGTGGACATGAAGGAAGGGGGGGGTCCAGGGAAATTGAGATTTGACATCTGCAGCGCGCTTCTCACTGAGCAACGGGTCTCATCCCAGGTATTGCAGGGGGACCCCCCCACGATCAGCTACTTATCCCATAACCCATGGATAGGGGATAAGTTAATTTTTGCCATAGTTCTCATTTAATTGGCCAGAACACACCCAAAATCGGTCCCAGCCAAACATTGTTTTGTGTCCTGTCATTTCTCCCAGCTGTTCTTTTTCTACCTGCTTGTAAGGCATGCCTACACTCTCTAATTCCTTAAAGTGGTACTCCGCCCCTAGATATCTTATCCCCTACCTTAAGGATAGGACAAAAGATGACTGATCACTGGGACCCCCGCGATCTTCATGCAGCACCCGGCGTTCTGAATAATATATTTAGAACTCTGGGTTCTCGTGGTGCGGGTCGTGACCTCACGCCACGCCCTTTCCATTTATGTCTATGGGAGGTGGTGTGATGTCACAAGAAGGTGTGGCATGATGTCACGAATCCCACCACAGGAACCAGTGATATAAAAATACTATTTAGAATTTTGGTTGCTGCATGGAGATTGCTGGGGTCCCAGCAGCAGGATCCCATTTATCAGACATCTTATCCCCTATCCTTTACATAGGGGATAAGATATCTAGAGGCGGAGTACCCCTTTAAGGGACAGTTCATTTACCCAAAAGTTGCTCCTTTGCAACCGTATGACCCCTAGCAAGTTCCCTGCATGAGTCCCATTCATCAGAAAAAGGCTTGTGCATGGAACTTGCTGGGTGTTCTACGTTTGCCTCATAAACTGCACCACCCAGCACCAGTTGCCTCTCTCCGCACCGCATTATGCAGATCGTGCAGGAGAGCAGCTTTGGTCATCCATGTTTTGCTAACTCTATTTTCACACACAGAAATAAATAAATGAGTCGAACAAGTCAAAGAACAGTTTAAAAAAAGGGGAACTTTATTTATAATTTATTAAAATGTTTGTGTAGGGGACTTTTTGTAACCTCCCATCACTCACAAAGAGCGTACAGTAACTAATACTCAGGACAGGAAAAACCTCCAGAGGGGAGGAAACCTGTAGGGAATCCATGGCTACTGTATGGCCCTTCCTCTGGGCATACTAAAGGAGGTTACCTCTATAATTTGGGCAAATGTTTCTGTGTATGTGCATGATTCCTAGGCCTGTGCCTTCATCCAACGTCTTGCTGTAGGTCCCGAAATGCTACTCCATGTCCTGGAAATAGTGCATCTAAGATAGGGGACAAAAAAGATAGATTATTTACATGTTTATCATAGAAATACACATGGAACTGCACTAAAGACCTTTTGGACAAAACAATGTAACACTTACCAGTCACAGTCATGTGCATGACTTTGCATTCCCGTGTCCCTACACAGTGTCCAGCACCGGCCCCTCACTGATGAACAGGACCAGTGTTATTTCTGGGGCTATGCCTTCATCCAACGTCTTGCTGTAGGTCCGGAAATGCTACTCCATGTCCTGGAAATACTGCATCTAAGATAAGAAAAAAAAGATAAATTATTTACATGTTTATCATAGAAATACACATGGAACTGCACTAAAGATCTTTTGGACACAACAATGTAACACTTACCAGTCACAGTCATGTGTATGACTTTGCATTCCCGCGTCCCTACACAGTGTCCAGCACCGGCCCCTCACTGATGGAGAATGAACAGGAGCAGTGTTATTTCTGCTCAGTGCTGCTCTTTGGTGGACAATGGTTATGACATCACATGTGTGACACGCTGTTACCTCCTGGGAGTTCTATTTCAGTAGTGCTGCTCTCTGATTGGCTGAAAATCAAAAAAGCTTTCTAATATATTCTGTATGACTGTTATCTAAGGTTTTTGACAATTTTTATTAAAATGGCGCCACTCCCTGTGGGTGTGTTATATTTGTTTCTCCTAACCAGACATTCTGTATAAGTAATATCATTTGGTGGCCCCTACAGCCTGGGCCCATAGGTTTCTTACATAGATCAATGCTACTCCGGTAGGCTCAATGAGCAGCGCTGGCCGCCGGGACGTCTGATGCGTGACGTCCCTGACGTTGCGGTCTGGAGCGAAGGATGTCACTAGTCATACGTCCCAGCAGCCATTGATTTAAAGTGGTCGTGGCTCCTGCTGCCAGTTCAAGATCAGACACCATGGCCCTAGATTGACATACTGCAACACCGATCCCCTGTGGCTGCCCACCTGTTGCAAAACTACAACTCTCAGCCTTCGGCTGTCAGGGCATGCTGGGAGCAGGGGCGGATCCAGAGTCGAGTCTCGGGAGGGGCGCTATTAGAGTATTTTGTGTTGGTGGACAGAAGATTACGGAACTTACAATATTATTAAATGTATCATACAGTCCTAACCTTGTTTAAGACTCTTAGGCCGTGCTCATATGTCAGAATAATAATCAAATATACCAATTGCCACAGAATGGGAAAGTGCTAAGGCTCTATAGTGAGGAGAATACGCAGTGATATCAGTGACTACAGGTGACGTCTTATCATTGTGTATTCTCCTCACTATAGAGAAGATGTCACCTGTAATCACTGATATCATTGTGTATTCTCCTCACTATAGAGATCAGTGATTACAGGTGACGTCTTCTCTATAGTGAGGAGAATACACAATGATATCAGTGATTACAGGTGACGTCTTCTCTATAGTCTTTCCTTATCTAATTCAGATGGTACATACCGCCAGGATTTGTTCCAGCTAAATCTTCTCTCTGCAGAACTTGATGCCCAGACGTCTCCTCACTATGCCAACGCATTCTGATCCTCTATATGAAAACAATAATTATTATAATACTGCCAAACACTGTATTCTTTGAATATAATACTGGCACACACCCTCCTAATATAATTCTGACATACTGTACCCCCTGAATATACAACACACTGTACCCTCTGAATATAATACCACCATACACTGTACCCTCTGAATATAATACTACCACACACTGTGCCCTCTAAATTTAATACTACCAAACACTGCACCCTCTGAATATAATACTATCACACGCTGCACCCTCTAAATATAATACTATCACACACTGTACCCACTGAATATAATACTAACACACACTGTGCCCTCTAAATCTAATACTACCACACAGTGCATTCTCTGAATATAACTTGCTGTGCTGTAACTACCCTCTGAGTAAAATACCGTAATGTATTGTGGCCCCTTAAAAACGTACCACCCCAGAAATTCCTCACAATATACACTATACTTCTGAAAGGCAAAACACTCTGTGCCTTCACATATAGTAATAATGCCCCATCTTGTGCCCCTACATATAATATGACCCGTCCTGTTCCCCCCACATAATAATGCCCTCTGTGCTGTGCCCCTCACATAGAATGCTCCTGTCATGTGCCCCACACATTTAATGCCCCCTGTGCTGTGCCCTTCACATATAATGCCCCCATTCTTTGCCCCTCACATATAATGCATCCATCATGCGCCCCTCATATATAAAGCCCCCATCATGCGTCCCGCACATATAATGCCCTTATCATGCGCCCCTCACATATAATGCCCCCTGTGCTGTGCCCTTCACATATAAAGCCCCATGTCCTGTCCCCTCAGGGGGCATTATATGTGAGGGGCACAGCACAGGGGGCAATATATGTGAGGGGAACAGCACAGGGGGCAATATATGTGAGGGGAACAGCACAGGGGGCAATATATGTGAGGGGCACAGCACAGGGGGCATTATAAGTGTGGGGTACATAACAGGGGGCATTATATCATATAATGCCCCCCTGTGCTGTGCCCCACACATATAATGCCCCCTGTGCTGTGCCCCACACATATAATTTATATGTGTGGCACAGCACAGGGGGCATTATATGTGAGGGGCACAGCACAGGGGGCATTATATGTGAGGGGCACAGCACAGGGGGCATTATATGTGAGGGGCACAGCACAGGGGGCATTATATGTGAAGGGCACAGGACAGGGGGCCCCCCTGTCATGTGCTCTTCACATATAATGCCCCCTGTGCTTTGCCCTGCAGACCAGGGACATGCACAGACATTTTGAAGGGCAGGGGCTCAAGTAAAAAAGAGGGCACTTTTCATAATTTAAAAAACATCTGCCAGACTTAATGGGCAGATGTGCTGCGGCCCAGGGACACAGTGGACTCCCGCCACGCTTTCTCGACATTCTTAGCCCCCATAAAAGTTGGTGTTTTTGTAAAATCGAGTCAAGAACAGTATCTATGAAGGTCTGCCATGTGTATATACACTTTGGCTGTGCTGTCAGTCTTATTTACAGAAAAGATATGACAGCTGCCCTATAATATACTGTATTATAGAGGAGATTTATCAAACCTGTGCAGAGAAAGAGCGGTGCAGTCGCCCATAGCAACCAATCAGATCGTTTTGCGGAAGGATTTTCCTCTGCAAAGGTTTTAATAAATCTCCCCCTATATGCCCCCACCTGAGCTCTATATGACAGAACCCAGCACCCATCACCAATCACCCATCACCCATCCCCAATCACCCAGCACCAATCACCTAGCACCAATCACCCAGCACCCATCACCCATCCCCAATCACCTAGCACCAATCACCCAGCACCCATCACCAATCACCCGGCACCAATCACCTAGCACCAATCACCCATCACCCATCCCCAATCACCCAGCACCAATCACCCAGCACCAATCACCCATCCCCAATCACCCAGCACCAATCACCTAGCACCAATCACCCAGCACCCATCACCCATCCCCAATCACCTAGCACCAATCACCCAGCACCAATCACGTAGCATCAATCACCCAGCACCCAACCCCAATCACCTAGCACCAATCACCCAGCACCAATCACCCATCCCCAATCACCAATCACCAATCATCCATCACCCATCCCCAATCATCTAGCACCAATAACCCAGCACCCATCCCCAATCACCCATCCCCAATCACCCAGCACCCATCCCCAATCACCCAGCACCCATCACCCATCCCCAATCACCCAGCACCCATCACCCATCCCCAATCATACAGCACCAATCACCCAGCACCAATCACCCAGCACCAATCACTCAGCACCCATTACCCAGCACCCATTACCCAGCACCCATCACCAATCACCCAGCACCCATCACCAATCACCCACCTTATGCAGGAATCTCCACACAGCTCTGGTTCTTACACTGAAGAGATGGACACCACACTAATATATGCTTACAGTCTACAATATACTAGAGTTGGCAAAAAAAAAAGAATTATAAATATACAAAGATGGCGAGGCATAGCACAGCATACAGGATGGAGGCAGGGAAGCTCCGCCTCCATTGCGCACAAGACTGACTTCGCATACTAGCAATGTGGGGCAATACCTAGAAAATGGAAAGACCAATTTTTGTATACTGCACTGTAACCTAGTGTATTGGGTTTAGTGCGAGTAAACAGCCTGTCAGTTTCCCTTTAATTATATACCGTACCTCCCCTTAATTCCCTATATACTGTGCCACCATTCATCTATTAATTCCCTATATACTGTGCCACCATTAATGAACTATATACTGTGCCACCATTCATCTATTAATTCCCTATATACTGTGCCACCATTAATGAACTATATACTGTGCCACCATTCATCTATTAATTCCCTATATACTGTGCCACCATTCATCTATTAATTCCCTATATACTGTGCCACCATTAATGAACTATATACTGTGCCACCATTCATCTATTAATTCCCTATATACTGTGCCACTATTAATGAACTATATACTGTGCCACTATTAATGAACTATATACTGTGCCACCATTTATCTATTAATTCCCTATATACTGTGCCACCATTAATTCCCTATATACTGTGCCACCATTCATCTATTAATTCCCTATATACTGTGCCACCATTCATCTATTAATTCCCTATATACTGTGACACCATTCATCTATTAATTCCCTATATACTATGCCACTATTAATGAACTATATACTGTGCCACCATTCATCTATTAATTCCCTATATACTGTGCCACTATTAATGAACTATATACTGTGCCACCATTCATCTATTAATTCCCTATATGCTGTGCCACCATTCATCTATTAATTCCCTATATACTTTGCCACTATTAATGAACTATATACTGTGCCACTATTAATGAACTATATACTGTGCCACCATTCATCTATTAATTCCCTATATATTGTGCCACCATTCATCTATTAATTCCCTATATACTATGCCACTATTAATGAACTATATACTGTGCCACCATTCATCTATTAATTCCCTATATACTGTGCCACTATTAATGAACTATATACTGTGCCACCATTCATCTATTAATTCCCTATATGCTGTGCCACCATTCATCTATTAATTCCCTATATACTTTGCCACTATTAATGAACTATATACTGTGCCACTATTAATGAACTATATACTGTGCCACCATTCATCTATTAATTCCCTATATATTGTGCCACCATTCATCTATTAATTCCCTATATACTGTGCCACCATTAATGAACTATATACTGTGCCACCATTCATCTATTAATTCCCTATATACTGTGCCACCATTAATGAACTATATACTGTGCCACTATTATTTAACTATACTGTGCCACCACTAAGGGTGCATTCACACGTGCGTATTTTCTGCTGCAGATCTGCTGCAGATTTGCTTTAGCAGATTTCTCTTCCTATTGGTCAATGAGAAGCAAAATCTGCAGCAAAAATAGGCACACGTGAACGCACCATAAGGATCTACACACAGTGCCAGCATACATAAAAATATAATGTTCCAATATAATGAAATATATGCTGTGCTTCCATAAATTCCCTATATACTGTGCTTACATTCTCTATTAATTCCTAATAATGTGCTTCATACAATAAATACAAGCACATAACATAAAGGCACATACAGTACATAGGTAATATACACACATACAGTACATAGGTAATATACACACATACAGTACATAGGTAATATACACACATACAGTGCATAGGTCATATACACACATGCAGTGCATAGGTCATATACACACATACAGTGCATAGGTAATATACACACATACAGTGCATAGGTAATATACACACATACAGTACATAGGTAATATACACACATGCAGTACATAGGTAATATACACACATACAGTACATGGGTAATATACACACATACAGTACATAGGTAATATACACACATACAGTACATAGGTAATATATACACATACAGTTACATAGGTAATATACACACATACAGTACATAGGTAATATACACACATACAGTGCATAGGTAAATACACCACATACAGTACATAGGTAATATACACACATACAGTACATAGGTAATATACACACATACAGTACATAGGTAATATACACACATACAGTACATAGGTAATATACACACATACAGTACATAGGTAATATACACACATACAGTACATAGGTAATATACACACATACAGTACATAGGTAATATACACACATACAGTACATAGGTAATATACACACATACAGTGCATAGGTAATATACACACATACAGTACATAGGTAATATATACACATACAGTACATAGGTAATATACACACATACAGTACATAGGTAATATACACACATACAGTACATAGGTAATATACACACATACAGTGCATAGGTAATATACACACATACAGTACATAGGTAATATACACACATGCAGTACATAGGTAATATACACACATACAGTACATAGGTAATATACACACATACAGTACATAGGTAATATATACACATACATAGAGACACTGACACATACATACAACATGGAATATATACTAAAAGATATAGCCAATAGGCACATCATACATACAGGTACACACATACAATCACTCACAGATATACACACACATACATATATACATACATACACTCAGGGGTGTGGAAATTTAAAAAAAAACTACTTGTCCAAGGGACTAAAGCTGAACACAATCTACTTGTCCCTCAAGAAAATCTACTTGTCCTGGTAGATAAAATTATTTCAACCAAAATAGTCTGATCCCCCCCCCCCCCCCCCCACTAGACCACCAGGGATGGATATAAGATCCTTTAGACACTGCTGACAGCGGTGATCTAATGGTTTAATAGGTGATCGCAGCATGTCAGGATATTAGAGGCCGGAGAGCTGTAGCTCCTCTTACACCAGAGCCCAGATAAGTCTAGATGTAACATTTTGATCACCATAAAAAATTTCTAATATGAAGTGACCAAAAATGAACAATTCTGGACTATTTTTTACATTTACACCGTTCACCGTACGGTTTAATTAACATCATATTTTAATAGTCTGGACATTTCCACATGCAGCGATACCACTTATGTTTATTTTTGTACATTATTTTTATTTAAAGAAAATTGGAAACTTTTATTAGTAAGGGGCTTATTCACATGTATACGCACTTTTTAAAATATTTTAATCACTATTTTTCAGTCTCAATAGGAACTTATGTGTTACTGGGGGGGGGGGGGTGTTCTGCTTCTCCAGTTTATATGGTGCATTTTGTGTCAGAAAATGCTGGAAGTTGCATTTAGTTAGTAGATAACTACAACTCCCAGCATGCCCTGATACAGCCTATGGTTGTGTGGGTGTTGCAGCATGTTGCACTGTATAGTATTACAGTTAAGGTTATTGTGTAACATGCTGGGAGTTGTAGTTTTGGTTTGTGTCAGCTGCAGAGCCATAGTCTATGTCAAGGAATACAGGGAATTGCAGTTAGTAACTACAATACCCAGCATGCCCTGATGCAGCCTATGGCTCTGCAGCTGACCCGAACCAAAACTACAACTCCCAGCATGTTGCACTTTATAGTTCTACAGTTTAGGTTATGGTCCAACATGCTGGGAGTTGTAGTTTTGGTTCGGGCGTGTTTGTCTGCATCCGTGGGGCTCTTGGTTGGCGGGTGAGTATGAAGGGGGGGGGGGGGGGGATTCTGGGGGTGCAATTTAGTGCGGGGGCCACTAAAAATAAATACAATTAGATGGCACAACTGCCCTAATGCCCGACGTGACAGTCCGCTCCTATACAAAACATTCATGCATACACATATCATACATACACCAGCCACTGCCCCCCCACATCATACATTACATACACTCACACCATACATACACCTGCCGCTGCCCACCCCACATCATACATCACATACATACACATCACACATCATACATTACATTCACATCACACATCATACATAGACATCATACACACATACACTCACACCATACATATCCACCAGTGTTTCCCAACCAGGGTGCCTCCAGCTGTTGCAAAACTACAACTCCCAGCATGCCCAGGGCTGGAGGCACCCTGGAGGCACCCTGGTTGGGAAACACTGATATACACCATACATATGCACACATCATACATACACCTGCCCCCCCCCCCCATCATACATTACATACACACATCATACATACACCTGCCGCTGCCCCCCCATCATACATTACATACACACAGCACACATACACTCACACCATACATATACAACCACCCTTCCTGCCGCCGCCTGTATTCTCGGTCTCCTCACCTGAGCCGCCATGAGTGGACATCAGAGCTGTAGTCCCGGCCGTTGTGAGGTGACATTTCCGTCCTCCCCCTCCCCCCCTGCTCTGTGTTTTCCCCGTGCAAACAAGCAACCTCCCCGTGGTGGATTAGGTCCTGTCTAGACAGAGCAGGGGGAGGGGAGGGATAGAGCTGAGTGCGGGGGATGGAGCTGTGCACGGAGCTGTCTACGTCCTCTCTCTCCCCCTGCTGTGTCTTCTGAGCTCCGTCCATCCTCCGGGAGGGGAGATAAGGGGGCTCTGCAGTCAGCTGGAGGCCGCCGCCCCCTCCATACACTCTGAGGCCGGTGTGAGGTACAGACTGCGCCTCACACCGACATTAAAGAAAAATAAGGGGGAAGGAAGTCTGTCTGTCCCTGCCCGACACAGGGCTAAATCTATAAACAATTCACCTGCCCGAAGCCCAAAACTACTTGTCCCGGGCGTCGGGCTATAGGATTTCCACATCCCTGAATACACATACACAGACAGATTCACTTGCTCACATATATATATACACACACATACATACACACATATATACACACACACATATATACATACACACACATACATACACATACACACACACATATACACACATATATACATACACACACATACATATATACATACATACTTACACATACACACATATATACATACACACACATACATACACATACACACACACACACATATATATATACATACACACACATACATACATACATACACACACACACACATACATACACACATATATACATACACACACATACATATATACATACATACTTACACATACACACATATATACATACACACACATACATACACATACACACACACACATACATACATACACACACATACATACACACACACACATCCTGCCTTCCAAAGCCGGCAGGATATTGTCATGTATCAAAAGAGGCATGGACTCAAGGGACAGGGACATAATACTCCCCTTTTATAAAGCATTGGTACGGCCTCACCTGGAATATGCTGTTCAGTTTTGGGCACCTGTCCATAAAAGGGACACTGCAGAGTTGGAAAGGGTGCAGAGACGCGCGACTAAACTAATATGGGGCATGGAACATCTTAGCTATGAGGAGCGATTAAAGGAGTTACAATTGTTTAGTCTTGAGAAGAGACGTTTCAGGGGGGATATGATAAACGTATATAAGTATATTAATGGCCCATACAAAAAATATGGAGAAAAACTGTTCCAGGTTAAACCCCCCCAAAGGACGAGGGGGCACTCCCTCCGTCTGGAGAAGAAAAGGTTTAGTCTAAAGGGGCGACACGCCTTCTTTACCGTGAGGACTGTGAATTTATGGAACGGTCTACCTCAGGAACTGGTCACAGCAGGAACAATTAACAGCTTTAACCCCTTAAGGACCAGGCCATTTTACACCTTAAGGACCAGAGCGTTTTTTGCAATTCTGACCACTGTCACTTTAAACATTAATAACTCTGGAATGCTTTTAGTTATCATTCTGATTCCGAGATTGTTTTTTCGTGACATATTCTACTTTAACTTAGTGGTAAAATTTTATGGTAACTTGCATCCTTTCTTGGTGAAAAATCCCAAAATTTGATGAAAAAAATGAAAATTTTGCATTTTTCTAACTTTGAAGCTCTCTGATTGTAAGGAAAATGGATATTCAAAATAAAACATTTTTGGGTTCACATATACAATATGTCTACTTTATGTTTGCATCATAAAATTTATGAGTTTTTACTTTTGGAAGACACCAGAGGGCTTCAAAGTTCAGCAGCAATTTGGAAATTTTTCACAAAATTTTCAAACTCCCTATTTTTCATGGACCAGTTCAGGTTTGAAGTGGATTTGAAGGGTCTTCATATTAGAAATACCCCATAAATGACCCCATTATAAAAACTACACCCCCCAAAGTATTCAAAATGACATTCAATAAGTGTATTAACCCTTTAGGTGTTTCACAGGAATAGCAGAAAAGTGAAGGAGAAAATTCACAATCTTCATTTTTTACACTCGCATGTTCTTGTAAACCCAATTTTTGAATTTTTGCAAGGGGTAAAAAGGAGAAAATTTTTACTTGTATTTGTAGCCCAATTTCTCTCGAGTAAGCACATACCTCATATGTCTATGTTAATTGTTCAGCGGGCGCAGTAGAGGGCTCAGAAGGGAAGGAGCGACAAATGGTTTTTGGGGGGCATGTCACCTTTAGGAAGCCCCTATGGTGCCAGGACAGCAAAAAAAAACCACATGGCATACCATTTTGGAAACTAGACCCCTCGGGGAACATAACAAGGGGTAAAGTGAACCTTAATACCCCACAGGTGATTCACGACTTTTGCATATGTAAAAAATAAAAAAAAATGTTTTACCTAAAATGCTTGGTTTCCCAAAAATGTTACATTTTTAAAAAGGATAATAGCAGAAAATACCCCCCAAAATTTGAAGCCCAATTTCTCCCGATTCAGAAAACACCCCATATGGGGGTGAAAAGTGCTCTGCTGGCGCACTACAGGTCTCAGAAGAGAAGGAGTCACATTTGGCTTTTTGAAAGCAAATTTTGCTCTGGGGGCATGCCGCATTTAGGAAGCCCCTATGGTGCCAGAACCGCAAAAAAAAACCACATGGCATACCATTTTGGAAACCAGACCCCTCGGGGAACGTAAAAAGGGGTAAAGTGAACCTTAATACCCTACAGGTGTTTCACGACTTTTGCATCTGTTAAAAAAAAAAAAAATTCTTACCTAAAATGCTTGGTTTCCCAAAATTTTTACATTTTTAAAAAGGGTAATAGCAGAAAATACCCCCCAAAATGTGAAGCCCAATTTCTCCCGCTTCAGAAAACACCCCATATGGGGGTGAGAAGTGCTCTGCTGGCGCACTACAGGTCTCAGAAGAGAAGGAGTCACATTTGGCTTTTTGAAAGCAAATTTTGCTCTGGGGGCATGCCGCATTTAGGAAGCCCCTATGGTGCCAGGACAGCAAAAAAAAACACATGGCATACCATTTTGGAAACTAGACCCCTCGGGGAACGTAACAAGGGGTAATGTGAACCTTAATACCCCACAGGTGATTCACAACTTTTGCATATGTAAAAAAAAAAATAATAATTTTTACCTAAAATGTTGGTTTCCCAAAAATTTTTGATTTTTAAAAAGGGTAATAGCAGAAAATACCCCCCATAATTTGTAACACAATTTCTCCCGAGTACGGCGATACCCCATATGTGACCCTAAACTGTTGCCTTGAAATACGACAGGGCTCCAAAGTGAGAGCGCCATGCGCATTTGAGGCCTAAATTAGGGATTGCATAGGGGTGGACATAGGGGTATTCTACGCCAGTGATTCCCAAATAGGGTGCCTCCAGCTGTTGTAAAAGTCCCAGCATGCCTGGACAGTCAGTGGCTATCTGGTAATACTGGGAGTAGTTGTTTTGCAACAGCTGGAGGCTCCGTTTTGGAAACAGTGGCGTACCAGACGTTTTTCATTTTTATTGGGGAGGGGAGGGGGGCTGTGTAGGGGGATGTGTATATGTAGTGTTTTTTACTTTTTATTTTATTTTTTGTGGTAGTGTAGTGTTTTTAGGGTACAGTCGCACGGGCGGGGGGTTCACAGTAGTTTCTCGCTGGCAGTTTGAGCAGCGGCAGAAAATTTGCCTCAGCTCAAACTTGCAGCCGGATACTTACTGTAATCCTCCGCCCATGTGAGTGTACCCTGTACATTCACATTGGGGGGGGGGGAACATCCAGCTGTTGCAAAACTACAACTCCCAGCATGTACGGTCTATCAGTGCATGTTGGGAGTTGTAGTTTTGCAACAGCTGGAGGCTCCGTTTTGGAAACGGTGGCGTACCAGACGTTTTTCATTTTTATTGTAGGGGTATGTGTATATGTAGTGTTTTTTTACTTTTTATTTTATTGTGTGGTAGTGTAGTGTAGTGTTTTTAGGGTACAGTCGCACGGGCGGGGGGTTCACAGTAGTTTCTCGCTGGCAGCTTGAGCTGCAGCAGAAAATTTGCTGCAGCTCAAACTTGCAGCCGGATACTTACTGTAATCCTCCGCCCATGTGAGTGTACCCTGTACATTCACATTGGGGGGGAGGGGAACATCCAGCTGTTGCAAAACTACAACTCCCAGCATGTACGGTCTATCAGTGCATGCTGGGAGTTGTAGTTTTGCAACAGCTGGAGACACACAGGTTGTGAAACACTGAGTTTGGCAACAAACTCAGTCTTTTGCAACCAGTGTGCCTTCAGCTGTTGCAAAAGCTACAACCCCCAGCATGTACGGACAGCGGAAGGGCATGCTGGGTGTTGTAGTTATGCAACAGCGGGAGGCATACTACTTTGGCTGGGGATGCTGGCGATTGTAGTTATGCAACAGCTGGAGACACACTGGTTTGCTACTTAACTCAGTGTGCCTTCAGCTGTTGCAAAACTACAACTCTCAGCAGTCACCGACAGCCAACGGGCATGCTGGGAGTTGTAGTTATGCAACCAGCAGATGCACCACTACAACTCCCAGCATGCACTTAAGCTGTTTGTGCAAGCTGGGAGTTGTAGTTACACAACAGCTGAAGGTACATTTTTCCATAGAAAGAATGTGCCTCCAGCTGTTGCAAAACCATAAGTCCCAGCATGCCCATAAGTGCATGCTGGGAGTTGTGGTGGTCTGCCTCCTCCTGTTGCATAACTACAGCTCCCAGCATGCCCTTTTTGCATGCTGGGAGCTGTTGCTAAGCAACAGCAGGAGGCTGTCACTCACCTCCTGCTGCTGCTTGATCGCCACACAGGTCAGTCCCGCTGCCGCCGCCGTCGTCGCTCCTGGGGCCCCGATCCCAACATTAACGCCGGGGATCGGGGTCCCCAGCACCAGGGGTGCACGTCCCGCACCCGCTCACGTCCTCCGGAAGAGGGGCGGAGCGGGTGCGGGAGTGACACCCGCAGCAGGCGCCCTGATTCGTCGGCCGACGAATCAGGGCGATCGTGAGGTGGCACCAGTGCCACCTCACTCCTGCAGGCTCTGGCTGTTCGGGGCCGTCTCTGACGGCCCCGATCAGCCAGTAATTCCGGGTCACCGGGTCACTGGAGACCCGATTGACCCGGAATCGCCGCAGATCGCTGGACTGAATTGTCCAGCGATCTGCGGCCATCGCCGACATGGGGGGGCATAATGACCCCCCTGGGCGATATGCCGCGATGCCTGCTGAACGATTTCAGCAGGCATCGGGCACCGGCTCCCCTCCGGCTAGCGGCAGGGGGCCGGGAAAGGACAGGACGTACTCCTACGTCCTCGGTCCTTAAGGACTCGGAAACGGGGGCGTAGGAGTACGTCCATTGTCCTTAAGGGGTTAAAACAGGATTAGATACATTCATGGAACAAAATAACATTAATGCTTATGAAGAAATATAAAATCTCATCCCTTCCCCAATATCGCGCCACACCCCTACCCCTTAATTCCCTGGTTGAACTTGATGGACATATGTCTTTTTTCGACCGTACTAACTATGTTACTATGTAACTATATACACATACATACACACATACATACACATACATATATACACATACATACACACATAGATTCACTTGCTAACATATATATATATACACACACACACTGACATACAATCACTCACATATATACATATACACACTGACATACAATCACTCACATATATACATATACACACACACTGACATACAATCACTCACA